>NC_048300.1:182458833-182502909 GCF_013100865.1 Trachemys scripta elegans | reverse complement strand
TGCCAACTCTTGTCAAGTATCAGGGGGGTAGCCGTGTTAGTCTTTAAGGTGCCACCAGACTCCTTGTTGTTTTTGTAGATACAGACTAACACGGCTACCCCCTGATACTTGACAAGAGTTGGCAACACCACTGTTTTGCACCTACAAAATTGGCAGCTGCACTTCTGAGGCCCTGAAAATGAACTGCAGGTGCAAATCTGAGAAGCTTTCTCAAGGTGCCCAATTGCTGACTCAAAAGAAATGCTGAGGCAGTTTTGTGGATGCAAATTATGCCCAAAGGGAGACCATGCTTCTGAAATTTCAGCCATAATTATCTGAGGGAGGACAAGAGTTCAGGAACTCCTAGCCCCCTGTCCTATGCTCTGGTCACTAGATAATGCCTTTCTCTAGCAGCTTTTTTTACTTTAACCAGCAGTTAAAGCATGTGACTGTCAGAGTTCTTGCACTGCTGCTGGAATCTTCACTCATGCTCCATAAGCATCTTGCCCTACCCACCTTCCTGGTCACCATGGGCTTCCCCCTCCTCCCTCAGACATGCACTGCACACTAGCCCACCTCCTGGTTGCTGGGGCTATGTTTCCTCCAAAGCTGTGCTCTCAGGGTGAAAAGGTTAGTCAAGCAGGAGAAGGAGGCAGGTTATAAAACAGAGAACTCACAAATAACTTGTTAATCAGGAATGACAGGAAAGGAAGTGCAGAGAAAGTTCATGCCCCAATAACTTAATGGGGTTTTGTAACTGGTTTGAGCAGAACACTGATCCTTTGAACTCCTGTTTTCAATTACATTAAGGGTTATTAACAATGCAATAAGAGCATAAATGAGTTCTTAAAACCTGAGATGTTGTCTCATACCCATAGAAACAAAGCTCCTGTTGCATTTTTAATAAGAATAGAGATTGCCTCAGTGTTTGTGGCCAAAATTTGTCCTCCCATCCCATGAACAACTTATTTAGAAGTGTAGTGGATTCTCTGTCATTTGAAGTCTTAAAATCAGGGTTGTATGGCTTTCTAAAAGATATGCTAGATCTCACCCAGAAGCCATGGGCTTGATGCAGGAGTCACTTGATGAAATTCTATGGTCTGTGTATGCAGGATGTGGAGAATGAGGGAGTGATGTGTTGGCTTTTTATAAATCTCTTTTGTACCTCAGATTATCTGTTTAATATTATCCTGCCTAACAGCAAGGAGTTCAATTTAAGGATTTGTTAGAGTGGGGACAAACAGGAAATGAAACAGTGGCACTATCATGGAGAATGCTAGAGATCCTTGAGGAAACAATGGGGAAGATGTTAATGGAGGGATACCCCCTGCTTGGCTCCAGCCAGGCTAGAATGGTTTACTTTTCCCAAGGCAAAGCCTAGGATCATAGAAGAAAACTGAACCATCGCAGGACACGGGGCCTTGAAAAGATACACGGGGTGAGCAAGTTGGAGAGGCTGTCCAGGGAATGTCAGTGAGCAGCAATGAAAGGAGACACATGGAAAAAGACACAGAAGCTGCAGCAAGCAGGCCATCTGCTTCTCCTGTCCCAGAGATGGAAGTAACTGGGAGCTTGCAATGAACGGGTAGGGGATTTATTATTTTTATGAACATTGTGCATGCTCTGTGTGTTTATTTATATGGAGTTAGATCAGAAGGGGGAGACCCAGTTGGAGAGTGTTTGAATTGTGGGTCTGTAGTCGGGCGACAACTCTCCCCTGCGGCGCCTCCTGCTGATCGTCCAGGGAATTAGCTTGCCAGCCTCCAGAGCGCCCTCTGCAGGCCAGTGTCTCCCCTTGCCGCTGGCCCTGTGTCCCTCCCGGACCCCGGTGCCCCTTCACTCAGGGTTCTGCCCCCTGCAGTACCCCACAGTCTCACTGGGTCTCCCCAACCCCCTATGCCAACCTCACCTCAGTCTTTGGCTACTGCCAGTCACTGTTTAGCCCCCACTCACTGGGGGCAGACTGCAGTGTAATTGCCACTCATCATCGGCAAGGAGGGTTTGGACCTGCTGTCTTTGCCTACCCTTGGGCTGCCCCTCTGCAACCCCAGTTCCCCTTCCGGCCTTTGTCAAGGCCTGCAGGTTTTCCAGGCTGGAGCTCCCCAGCTCCTTTGGCCTTTCCCCAGCCCTGCTCCAGTCTAGGTACCCTGCTCAGCTCCCAGCAGCCAGGCCCATCCCTCTCAACTCTAGAGAGAGACTGTGCCTGAGCTCCAGCCTAGCAGCCCCTTTATAGGGCCAGCTGCGAATTCATTGGGGTGTCATCCCAGCTGTGGCTACTTCCCCAATCATCCCAGGCTTTGCTTCGCAGCCTAAGCCCTATCCCAGGGCTGGCTTTGACCCTTCCAGGGCCAGAGCAGGTGACCACCCCCCTACTAAGTCCCATTCCCAAGAGAAGTGGAGGCATAGGCCTGTTACTTGAAAGGGGTGCACTAAGGGGGTTGAAAAAGGGTCTAAGAAGACACAGTTTACCCAAGGCCTGAGCCAGAATCCAGAATAGATCAGACTAGCTCTTTGTGGCCTGTGAGCCTGTTGCGTGGCACTATCCCACTCTATGGGTCCATCTCGGTGGTACTGTGTTTATATGGCTTGGGAGGTGCTCTGGAAATCTTTGGGCTGACAAAAATATAAAAAATAATCTAATAATAGTATAGCACTTTTCCATCCGTGGATCTCAAAGCCTCTGACAAAAGAAGTTAGTGTCATTATCCCTATCTTACAGGTGGGGAAACAGGTGAAGTGACCTGCCCGAGATCACTCAGCAGGCCAGTGGCAGGGCTGCGAGTAGCACTTAGTTGTCCAGAATGCCAGTCTGGTGCCCTAGCCACTGGGCCGCAGTGACAGTGTTAGTACATGCATAGCTCACCCCCAGCTGATGGCCACAGCGCCCGAAGACAGAAGTTCAGCTGGAGTCAGGGCTGCGAAGTAGCTTACGTTTACCAGCACATATAGGCATGTCACCAAAGGAATGGCAATCATCATTGCTCTTGGAAGGTTCACCTAGGGAACAGATAAAGAAGGATGAGCTAAGGACTCCAACACAGCGATGGATATTTACAGCTGCTTCTTGCTGATGGCCAACTCACTCTGGAATTGAAATCTTCATTGACAATTAATGCACCGCAAAACCTTTGATAGGGTGAGACTGGACATGGTCACATGTACATTCTTGTGCCATAACCTATTTTATTGAATTCCCATGAACCACTGTAAAGCATTTAGCAGCGGCTATAACAGAGTTCCTGTGTGCCTGAGCATTTGTTGGCCAGCATGCTGAACAGAGCTAGAGACTGGATCAAGCTGACCAAAGGGAAAGGGATGCAGGTTCTGATAGGGCCCGGATGGGAAAAGAACAATTTTTTAAATTAATGGAGATATCCCATCCCCTAGAACTGGAAGGGACCTTGAAAGGTCATCGAGTCCAGCCCCCTGCCTTCACTAGCAGGACCAATTTTTTGCCCCAGATCTCTAAGTGGCCCCCTCAAGGATTGAACTCACAACCCTGGGTTTAGCAGGCCAATGTTCAAACCACTGAGCTATCTCCCCCACCTTTGACACTTATGGTTACGGTTGCTCAAAGACTGAAACCTGCCCCACTTCCCTCTCTTCCACTTCCTGCCCTTTGCAAATGGGAGTTGCATGGAGGGGGAGGAGAGGTGGTGGCTTGGGTATGGGTCCGAGAAGGGAAAGGGAACCATTTGTTGGTCCAAGGAAAGGCAGAGCAGTCTATTCTCCCTGTGTGACCATTGCAAATGTTTATTACCATTCCCAGTCCATGTGGCCTCTCTCTCCACCGAGTCACTTTGCAGAAGCGGGGAGAAGTGGGAGTGAGTAAGGCATCCTCTCTGGCAGTTCTGACAGAATGCCGTGGCCCTTAGCAGTGGAGAGGTGTTAATCCAAACAGGGCCGGCTCCAGGCACCAGCCCACCAAGCAGGTGCTTGGGGCGGCCAACGGAGAGGGGCGCTGTGACGTTGTGCAGTCTATATGGTTTTATAAAAACTTGATAATAAGTCAATATAATGTAACTGAGATAGTTTTAGAGAAAATACGGTAATAAGTGAATGTAAGTAACTGGGATATGCCTCATGCAAAAGGTCTCTTGTAAGGTATCATTACAAAGCTTATAATCTACTGAGTATGATCATCTGATTTGTATAAATGTACCACTCTTGTATCTAAAACTAGAAATATAAAATGTAACTCTGAGGGCCTATTGTAATTGTGTAAAGTGTGGACCATTAATGATGGTTTGGAATCTTGATGACTCCCATTGTCTGCAGATGGCTGTATTTACCTGTGAGTCTTCCTGTATATGTGTGTGCTGGCAAGTGAGTAATGAAGTCTTGCAGTGACATGTGATCATGTCACCTGAACTGGAATCCATCTTTAACCTGGTGCTTTTCCAGTGAAGGGGGGTGGAAACCCAGAGAGACAAAGAGTTCCCGCCTTATGCAAAAGATATATAAAGGGGGGAAGAGAAGAGAGAGGAAGGGAAGCCATCATGAAGAATCCCCTAGCTACCACCTGAGCTGCAACAAGAGCTGTACCAGGGGAAAGAATTGTGCCCAGGCCTGGAAGGTGTCCAGTCTGAGAAAAACTTACTGAAGCATCTCTGAGGGTGAGATTATCTGTATTCGGTTTGATTAGGCATAGATTTGCGCATTTTATTTTATTTTGCTTGGTGACTTACTTTGTTCTGCCTGTTACTACTTTGAACCACTTAAATCCTACTGTCTGTATTTAATAAAATCACTTTTTATTTAGTAATTCACTCAGAGTATGTATTAATACCTGGGGGAGCAAACAACTGTGCATATCTCTCTATCAGTGTTATAGAGGGCGAACAATTTATGAGTTTGCCGACGGGTTGGATCACAGAAACCCCCTTGGGAGCTGCCACCCGATGTGCAAAGACTACCCCTGCTTCTGTTTTCCCTGCCAGCTCAGGACTCCAGCACCCTGTCTTGCTGAGCCGGACACTCCCGTCTGGCTCCAGACACAGACCCAGGGTCTGAATCTCCTGTCCGAAAGCTGCAAGTTTACCTGAAAACAGCTCGCAGTAGTGTGCTTGTCTTTAGCACTCAGATGCCCAACTCCCAATGGGGTCTAAACCCAGATAAATCCGTTTTACCCTGCATAAAGCTTATGCAGGGCAAACTCATAAATTGTTCGCCCTCTATAACACTGATAGAGAGATATGCACAGTTGTTTACTCCCCCAGGTATTAATACATACTCTGAGTGAATTACTAAATAAAAAGTGATTTTATTAAATACAGAAAGTAGGATTTAAGTGGTTCAAAGTAGTAACAGGCAGAACAAAGTAAGTCACCAAGCAAAATAAAATAAAATGCGCAAATCTATGCCTAATCAAACCGAATACAGATAATCTCACCCTCAGAGATGCTTCAGTAAGTTTTTCTCAGACTGGACACCTTCCAGGCCTGGGCACAATTCTTTCCCCTGGTACAGCTCTTGTTGCAGCTCAGGTGGTAGCTAGGGGATTCTTCATGATGGCTTCCCTTCCTCTCTCTTCTCTTCCCCCCTTTATATATCTTTTGCATAAGGCGGGAACTCTTTGTCTCTCTGGGTTTCCACCCCCCTTCACTGGAAAAGCACCAGGTTAAAGATGGATTCCAGTTCAGGTGACATGATCACATGTCACTGCAAGACTTCATTACTCACTTGCCAGCACACACATATACAGGAAGACTCACAGGTAAATACAGCCATCTGCAGACAATGGGAGTCATCAAGATTCCAAACCATCATTAATGGTCCACACTTTACACAATTACAATAGGCCCTCAGAGTTACATTTTATATTTCTAGTTTTAGATACAAGAGTGGTACATTTATACAAATCAGATGATCATACTCAGTAGATTATAAGCTTTGTAATGATACCTTACAAGAGACCTTTTGCATGAGGCATATCCCAGTTACTTACATTCACTTATTACCGTATTTTCTCTAAAACTATCTCAGTTACATTATATTGACTTATTATCAAGTTTTTATAAAACCCTATAGACTGCACAACGTCACAGGCGCCACGACCGGCTCTTTGGCAGCGGGTCCCTCAGTCCCTCTTGGAGCAAAGGACCAGCCGCCGAATTGCCGCCGAAGACTGAAGTGGCGGCGGTAGAGATCGAGATTGCAATCGCGGCTTTTTTTTTTTTTTTTTTTTAGCTGCTTGGGGTGGCAAAAACCCTGGAGCCAGCCCTGAATCCAAAGGTGCAGTGAAGAAAAGGCACTTCTGTAGTTTCCCTGTCCCTTTCAGTGCTGCTCACTGAACACAGGGGTTGGACTTTCTGGTGATGCGGGGGGTGTGGGATGAGTTCAGGGGTGAGTGGATGTTTTCTGTTGTTCTTTGTTTCTTTACCATGGGAAGGAAACTCTGTCTGCTAGCTAGTCAATTTCCTCTCAAATTTCCACCCAGCCCTGAGGGCATAATTCAGCAAATATTTGGTGTAGCAGAAATTCAAGCTGGTTCCCCGGGTTTAACAGCAGGGCAAATGGGTGTGGTCCAGCTTCGTAGCTCACCAAACTCCTCCACTCAGCAATAGAGGGGCCACCCTTATTAGAAACATCTCTAGCATAGGTGGCCGGGTGCCCTCCAGAGTCTTTTCGATTCTGGTCTGTTCAGGACTGCTATGTTCTCCAAGTGATGGGCAGCCTTTAAAGAACAGAAAGGTGACTTGTACCATGACCCCTGAAAGAACCGAACCAACCCCACACGCTGTAAACATTGCATTTTAATAAAAGTAAGGCAGGTATCTTACCATGTTTAATCTCAGCTGCTTCCTTGTGGGCTGCCAAAGTAGTATGAAAGAAGGGGACTGTAACAGCTGCATTGCCTGGATTCTAAAAAGTATCAATATTGTGGCCTTCAGCAGTACAGTTGTGTTATGTGGGGGGATTTAGGTCCATTCCAAGGAAAAAATGAAATATAATGCTACCCGGGTCTTTGTCGTGGCAAGACATTCTGCTGCTGAGAGGGAACCCATTCTGGTGGTAGGGCAGAGGGGCACCCCAGACATAGCAAAGGAAGATGTCAAGGACTCTGGAGGACCTGCCTGTTGGTGTAGACAGGAGTCGGGGCAGTCGGACTTTCCTAGGTCAAGAGAGGATCAGGCTCTTAGGCAGGATGAGGCATTCCTGCAAATGGAGAGACAGCTCGGGCAATGGGAGCGTGCACAGAGGGAATAGAATCATGCACTCATGCAGCCCCTAGTGGAACGCTTTCAGGGCCTGCCCACTGCTGGGGCCGCTGCTCTTTTACGGGAACAGGCAACACCACCTCTTCCTCCTCCAGCAGCAGTGAATCCCAACTCCCTCCCTGCTGGGGAGGGACATGCTGGATGCCCAACACCATGTCCTCCTCAGGCACCAAAATCCCCTCTTGAGGGAGCCCGGTCCAGTCCTAGCACAGCCTGTGTTCGGCCCCCAAACGCCACACAGGAGATGTCCCAATTTGTCACACCACACAATAGTCCACGGGCATTCCCCCTCTTCTCAAGGAGAGGAGAAGGTTGTGGAGATGTCTTTGCATAAAGTAATTTTTGCCCACTTGTAAGAGAATTTGGCTTTGGAGGGAGGGGTGGGGGTAGGAAGCTCATTTGTTCATGTTACAAACCGTTCTTGTTCGATGTATATATCTTAATACAGGGGTCTCAAAGTCCCGGCCCGTGGGCCATCTGCGGCCCAAGAACCTCCCCACTGTGGCCCATGGAAACTTTTTAAAAAGTTCTTTCATCCGGCCCTCGTAGCTGCCGGCCAGGGGGAGGGAGGGCGGGAGGGGAGGGGGCAGGAGAGATTCACATGCCCCTCACCCCAACATTGCTCCATCCTGCTGTTCCTGGGACCCTCCCAGGGGTTGCACTCGGCAACGTCTCATTCATAAAACTTTTGAGGTCTGTTGCCTGGGGGACATTCACCTCGGGCAGCTTGACTCCTGCAAGCAGTTCCCTATCCCTGCTGTTGCTGGTGGAGCCGTGACCCATGCAGCCACGCTGCCGGCTCTGTCTGCTGCAGATGCTGCCCCCTGCAGCTCCCATTGGCTGGGGGAGAGGGACAGAGATACCATTACTAGTTGCTTGGCAGAGTCAGCCATGGAGGCAGCGTCACTAGTTGCTGGGCAGAGTCAGCTGGGGCAGCAGGAGGCCAAGGGAGCGAGGGAAAAGAATGGGAAACGGGCTAGGAGGTGGCGTGACTCAGGAGGCTCCAATAACAGCGCAAGGGGGCATGCTGCCTCCGTCCCCCTCCCCGAGCGCTGACTCCATGGCCAATGGGAGCTCCAGGAGCAGTGCCTGCACGGAGGCAATGTGCCTGGTGCTGGCAGATAAGATAAGGTGAAGATAAGAAGAAAGGAAAGAAGTTCTTTCTAGCTGTCGGCACTGCAGGTCTGTGTAATGAAATGGGGCCCTTTATTTACTTTTTTACCCACTGTCTCATGTAATGTTGGTAGGTTGTGTTGGAGAGGCCGTCTCAGCAGGAGCATCAGGAGGCACTGAACCTGATGAGAACATAATCTCAGACACACAACACAGGGAGGGTTAGAACCACCCACTGCCCCATCTCTTTAGGGTAGTAGCCATGCTCCCCCCTCCCTGCATCTGACCAGTGGGCAGACCATGACTGTGCCTTCTCAGCCGCTTTTGTACCCAAGGAGGCCCAGCCTAGCAAGGTCCTCCTGTCAGCAGAGCATGGAGTGTGGAGCAGGAACTGCCTCATGGTAGGATGGTCTCGGTGAAGGTGCTTGGTGGTCCCTGAGAGACTTTGTCATTGAGTACAAACAGAGTAACTCGTGCATGAACTGCAAAGACCAAGTTGCTGTTTTAAAAGACTACAGTATCAAACGACATTACACAACAAAACATGCACAGCACTATGATAAATATCAGGGACAACACAGGGAGAAGATGGTTTTACCATTGAAAAAAGAATGAGCAAAGCAGCAGCAGCTTCTTCAGAAAGTGAGAAAAGAGTCAGAGTCAGCAGTTTTGGCAAGTTATGTCATGAGTGAAATGATTGCTAAGTGTGGGAAGCCATTTACTGATGGTGAATTTATTAAACAATGCTTTATTAAAGTCAGTGAGATCATATGTCCCACTAGGAGAGAGGTTTTCAGCAATATCAGCCTAGCAGAGCGTATTCTTGAGCTCTCTAAAGATATTGACGGGCAGCTCATTGAGAAAAGCACCGCTTTCCGCGCATATTCAATCGCAATTGATGGGAGTACCGATTTGGTTGACAGTGTGCAGCTTGCCATATTTGGGAGAGGCGTTGATGAAAACTTGGCAGTAACTGAAGAATTGCTCAGCTTTTCAACAATGCGTGGTAGAACAACGGCCAGTGAAATTTTTCACTGCCTCACAGAAGCACTGGAACAATCCCATCTGCCATAGCACTTGTTAGCAGGCTTAACTACTGATGGGGCCTCAGCAGTCATTGGTCAAAAAAATGGATTGGTAGCACTAGTACAAAGAAAGATAGCCGAGCAAAACGCTGAGCAACCAATAGCGTTACACTGCATCATTCACCAACAAGCACTGTGCAGTAAATCTTTGAAATCTGATAATGTCATGTCAGTTGTTGTGAAATGTGTGAATTACATTCGCTCCAGGGGCTTGCAGCACAGACAGTTTCGTGCTTTCCTGGAGGAAATTGAATCTAAATACGGTGGCTTGCTCTACTTCACTGAAGTGCGCTGGCTAAGCAGGGGTTCTACTTTAAAGAGATTCTTTGAATTGAAAACAGAGGTGAAAAGATTAATGGAAGAAATTAAAACGGCTGTACCAGAATTTGAAGATCACAAATGGATGACAGATCTTGCTTTCCTTGTTGACGTAACACAAGAGCTGAATACCCTAAACCTGAAGCTGCAAGGTCCAGGCCAGCTGGTGACAGCAGTGTACGATAATGTGAGAGCATTCACAACTAAACTAAAATTATGGAAAAATCAGATTTCTCAGGGGAATCTCACTCATTTCCCAGCATGCAATTCACTTGTGGAAGAGCTCGGCTCTGAAATACAGTTCAGTGGTTCTGAATACACTTCTAAGCTTGACCTGCTTTTGTAAGAATTTGATCAGCCGTTTTCAGATTTCAGAAAGCACAAAGAAAGCATCGATATGTTTGCTAATCCGTTTTCTGTTGATGTGGAAACAGCACCATATGATTTACAAATGGAACTCATAGATATGCAGTGCAAGTGCAACACATCTTTAAAGACTAAATTCAGAGAAACCAAGGATGTCACAGAGTTCTTCAGACAACCACCACCATCTTTCCCAGATCTTTGCAAAACCTTCAGAAAAATCATGTCCTTGTTTGGCAGTACTTACATTTGTGCGAAACTTTTTTCCACAATGAATATAAACAAGTCAAAATACCGAACACAACCTTCTGATGCACACCTTGCTGCAATCCTGAAGGTTTCAACTGCTCAATCACTGAGGCCAAACATCAACAAACTGACAGAACTGAAGCATTGCCAGGTATTGGCAAACACTAAAAACTCTCTGGCAGGTGAAGAATTGTATAAAGTTGTATGACAGTTTTATTATTTCTAAGAAATTCAAAATAAAAAATACAATATCAACATTTTCTTTTCTGAACACCATCTTCAGTGACATTATTGGCCCGCTACGAGAATTTGAGGACTGGCACTGGCCCTAAGGTAAATTGAGTTTGAGACCCCTGTGCTGCTTCCCCAGTGACTGGTAGGGGAATCTGGGCCCATCCACGCTCCGGGTACCAGTCAAGGCACTCTCAAATCAGCAGCCAAGGTCTGCACCATCCTAAACCTTGCTGCCGTTTTCCTGAGCCTTTTCCTACTCCACCCCTATCAGGCTTCTGCTCCACCACCCTTGTGGTTAAACCTTTCTTTCAGGGCCAGGATCCCAGGGCTTCTACTCTTCCCCTGGGTCTCCTTCTTTCCCTCTCTAAGCCCAGAGCGTAACCACAGACTTCCACAGCACTGCCTCCTTCTGCCCTCTCTTCCTGACCCTATACCAGCCCTGCCTGCTCCTGCCCAACTGGGCTTCATCCTCAATCAGTGCTTGCTCATCAAGCCTAACTCTCCCTCAGGTGTGATCTACCATGTTACTTAACCCCTCTTGGGCCACATTAATCATTTCCGGGCTCGTGTGGGGTGAATACCCCATCACACTTCCCATAAACCGACCCCAAACAGAGCAGTTAACATGAAACAAAAACATTGCTCAATGATGATATGGAAGTGCATTAAAAGTCTCCACAATGAAATACCATGTCCACAGGTGTTAACCCTGAGGGTCCTCTCCCAATTGTCTGCTTTCAGTTAGAACATGCACTGCAGGGGATCAAAACCTATCTAGGTATCCCTTGAAGTATGTGGCAATGCTCTATTGCGCTTGTCAAGCAGTACTACATTGTTATAATAGTGTACCCCGACACAGTCCCAATTTACCATCTGGCTCCTCGTTATGCCATTATGTGTGAGCTCACAGCATCATGAATTTTGCTGGCCCTCCAGGAATGAGGACCAGTGTGCACATGGGTGGGGGTTGCCTGTATAGGCTTGGGAAAGCAGTTCTGTCTTGTGCCCACTGGCTGTGGAAGTATTCCCATTGAGCCCCACATACTTTATACAAAGCAAGCTCACCACGATAATCCAAACCCCGTTGGCCACATTGGCATCCAGATGGGTACGAGGCATTGCCCAAAAGCGCACTTCACTACCATTCTGTAGCTACTTGGTCTGTAGTTTAATTCCCTTTTTCTTGGGTCAGAGATGTTGGGGTGAGGCTTCGTGAACCATGGTAGGAGTGGGTATATGGAGTCCCCAGAATAAATGTCGGCACAGAAGCACCATACGTAGTCACATGGTTTTGGAAGAATAAATTCCCGTCTTTCCCTTGCAGTACAACCCCAATCTCCTGAGCACCCTAGCATCATGGACCTTCCCTACTGCAGCTGGAGCCCCAGGCCCTTTAAATCTGGATTTAAAGGGCCCAGGGGATTTAAAGGCCCCGCCCCTTTGGTTGAGGCCCCACTCCCCTGCTCAGGAATCCGGCGTACCAGTAAGTCCTTTAAGTTACTTTCACCCTGAATAGATCTACAATAAATAAATATAAATTAAATAAATTTAATCACAGTACCTGGTACCACTAAGTGTTTAAGTGTTTAAACCACTACGTGTTTAAAAATAACAATATCAGTCTCGTCCTTCCTTCCCATCCTGTAGGAGAATTGGCTTATCATGGGGAGACTCCTGCTAGAGAGACTGTATGCTGAGGAACAAAGAGGAAAGACATCTGCACCACAGATAGTCCCAATTTTGGAAATACCTCTGTGATTCCTCCAAAGGACCACACAGACGCATGCCAGTTTATCCTGGTCTGAACCAAAGAGTTAGTTTAACCAGTAGCTAGTGCAGGATTTGCTAACTGCGTTATACCCTAATGACATTTATTGTTTAGTGTAACATTCTCACTAACTTATGACTTTCATTCTATCCCTGCCCTGGGAATAATGATCTCTTTTTTTTTTTCAGAGCGACTGTCATTCTTGGAGTGACATCAAATGTTAAATGCCCACATGGCTCTTATGGCTGCACAGACAACACTTGCTCCAAAGCTTGTGGTGTAATGTTTGTATGTGCCGACACCTGTGCCATTGCACGGACCTATCTGAGTCAAGATGGGAGTCAGTTACACTTATAATTATTATGTGTATGGCAATAGTGCCTAGAAACCCCAGCTGAGATCAGGGTCCCCTTCGGCTAGATATCATACAAACACATAGACAGCCCCTGCCCTGATTGATTTACAATCTAAATAGACAAGACCGTCAAAGGGGTGGGCGGGAAACAGGGACACAGGGAGGTGAAATTACTTGCCCACGGTTATACAGTAAGTCAGTAGCAGAGCCAGGAATAGAATCCAGGTCTCTTTGAACTCCAGGTCAATGCCCTACCCACTAGACATACTATCTCCCAACATGTTCTCATAAAATGTCTCTTATTTATTGGTTAGTTTCTGAGGGTCCAATTATGACTGAATAATGATTTTCCAAGGGTGTCTGTTTAACCACAACTCTTTAAGATTACAAGCTATCATTTCCCACTAGAAAGTACTCCTTTCCTAATGGAGAAAAAATGATAATTATGTTGTCAAGTGAATAATTAAACCAGGCATTTACAAAGATGTATTGTACTTTAATCCGTTGCATGACTCTTGATCATTTTAACGTTAGCTTATTTGCTGCCAATCCTGAAGGCCACCTGTTTGCTGCATCATCCAATGAATGTTTCCCTGAAATTGATGAAATATCCATGTGTATTGCTGGACATTCAACATGTCAAAGGGTTAGATCACATGTAGATCATTGGTGACAATTAGCCCTAATTGTCCTATGGATTTTTGTGATGTGAATACTTGTCCACTGGGACCTGGACTGAGAGCACGGTGAGGATTTTTGGGCTGTGTTATGCAGCAAATCAGATTAGGTGATTGCAATGGTTCCTACTGGCCTTAACATCTATGAACTATCAAATAATAAACACAGGGGGTTTTTACTGAAGATATCACAAGTGGAGAGCACCTGACCAAAATTCTTCCTGTTCCTACCTGTGCTGTGAAACAGTGTGCTGTATTTCCGTAGATTGTCTCTCTCCACCCTAAAGGTGTCTGCCTTTCAGTGTTTAAAATTCTTCGGGAAGAAGTGCTGTGTAATGTAAGATATTCATTGTAATTTAAATTACTATTGAATTGTCCACCTTCTATTAGATCTGTAAATTTGTTTGGTGCTGCACTGGTATGAAATATGCTCTGTATACTTTTGCACTCACATGGCTCCATTCAACCAAAGATTGGTGACTATTTTAATCCCCAATTTATGGAGAGAGAAAATAAGAACATAAGAACGGCCATACTGGCTCAGACCAAAGGTCCATCTAGCCCAATATCCTGTCCTCTGACAGTGGCCAATGGCAGGTGCCCCAAAGGGAATGAACAGACAGGTTATCATCAAGTGATCCATGCCCTGTCACCCAATCCCAGCTTCTGGCAAACAGAGGCTAGGGACACCATTCCTGCCCATCCTGGCTAATAGCCATTGATGGACCTATCTTCCATGAATCTATCTAGCTCCGTTTTGAACCCTGTTATAGTATTGGATTTCACAACATCCTCCGGCAAGGAGTTCCAGAGGTTGACAGTGTGTTGCGTGAAAAAATACTTCCTTGTGTTTGTTTTAAACCTGCTACCTATTAATTTCATTTGGTGGCCCTTTATTCTTGTTTTATGAGAAGGAGTAAATAACACTTCCTTATTTACTTTCTCTATACCACTCATGATTTTATAGACCTCTCTCATAGCTCCCCTTAGTCGCCTCTTTTCCAGGCTGAAAAGTCCCAGTTTTATTAATCTCTTCTCATACGGAAGCCGTTCTATACCCCTAATCATCTTTGTTGCCCTTTTCTGAACCTTTTCCAATTCCAATATATCTTTTTTGAAATGGGGCGACCACATCTGCACGCAGTATTCAAGGTGTGGGCGTACCATGGATTTATATAGAGGCAACATGATACTTTCTGTCTTATTATCTATCCCTTTCTTGATGATTCCCAACATTCTGTTTGCTTTTTGGACTGATGCTGCACATTGAGTGGATGATTTCAGAGAACTATTCACAATGACTCCAAGATCTCTTTCTTGAATGGTAACAGCTAATTTAGACCCCATCATTGTATATGTATTAGGATTATGTTTTCCAATGTGCATTACTTTGCATTTATCAACATTAAATTTCATCTGCCATTTTGTTGCCCAGTCACCCAGTTTTGTGAGATCCTTTTGTAGCTCTTCGCAGTCTGCCTGGGACTTAACTATCTTGAGTATGTTTCAGAGCAGCAGCCGTGTTAATCTATATCCGCAACCCACAGAATCCTCCCTACCAGCACTACAAAAAGAAGGATTCTGCATGGACTCCGTACGGTCGAAACAACAGACTGGACTTCTACATAGATTGCTTCCATCAACGTGCAAAGGATGAAATTGTGGAAAAGCAACATCATTTGCCCTATAACCTCAGCCATGCTGAACACAACACCATCTACAGCCTCAGAAACAACTCTGACATCATAATCAAAAAGGCTGACAAAGGAGGTGCTGTCGTCATCATGAATAAATTGAAATATGACCAAGAGGCTGCTAGATAGCTCTCTAACACCACATTCTACAGGCCATTATCCTCTGATCCCACTGAGGATTACCTAAAGAAACTAACTATCTGCTAAAAAAACTCCCTGACAAAGCACAGGAACAAATCTGTACAGACACATGCCTAGAACCCTGACCAGGGGTATTCTATTTGCTACCCAAGATCCATAAACCTGGAAATCCTGGATGCCCCATCATCTCAGGCATTGGTACCCTAACATCAGGATTGTCTGGCTATGTGGACTCTCTCCTCAGGCCCTACGCTACCAGCACTCCCAGCTATCTTCGAGACACCACTGACTTCCTGAAGAAACTACAAGCCATCGGTGATCTTCCAGAAAACACCATCCTGGCCACTATGGATGTAGAAGCCCTCTACACCAATATTCCACACAAAGATGGACTACAAGCTATCAGGAACAGTATCCCCGATAATGTCACAGCTAACCTGGTGGCTGAACTTTGTGAGTTTGTCCTCATGCACAACTATTTCACATTTGGGGACAATATATACCTTCAAGTCAGCGGCACTGCTATGGGTACCTGCATGGCCCCACAGTATGCCAACATTTTTATGTTGGACTTAGAACAACGCTTCCTTAGCTCTCGTCCCCTAACGCCCCTACTCTACTTGCACTACATTGATGACATCTTCATCATCTGGACTCATGGAAAAGAAGCCCTTGAGGAATTCCACCATGATTTCAATAATTTCCATCCCACCATCAACCTCAGCCTAGATCAATCCACACAAGCGGTCCATTTCCTGGACACTACTGTGCTAGTAAGCGATGGTCACATAAATACCACCCTATACCGGAAACCTACTGACCACTATACTTACCTACATGCTTCCAGCTTCCATCCAGGACACACCACATGATCCATTGTCTACAGCCAAGCTCTAAGATACAACCGCATTTGCTCCAATCCCTCAAACAGAGACAAGCACCTACAAGATCTCTATCAAGCATTCTTAAAACTACAATACCCACCTGCTGAAGTGAAAAAACAGATTGACAGAGCCAGATGAGTACCCAGAAGTCACCTCCTACAAGACAGGCCCAACAAAGAAAATAACAGAACACCACTAGCTGTCACCTTCAGCCCCCAACTAAAACCTCTCCAGCGCATCATCAAAGATTTACAACCTATCCTGAAAGATGATCCTTCGCTCTCACTGATCTTGGGAGACAGACCTGTCCTCACTTACAGACTACTCCCCAACCTGAAGCAAATACTCACCAGCAACCACACATCACTGAACAAAAATACTGACCCAGGAACCTATCCTTGCAACAAAGCCCGATGCCCACTCTGTCCACATATCTATTCAAGGGACATCATCATAGGACCTAATCACATCAGCCATACCATCAGGGGCTTGTTCACCTGCACCTCTACCAATGTGATATATGCCATCATGTGCCAGCAATGCCCCTCTGCCATGTACATTGTCCAAACTGGACAGTCTCTCCGCAAAAGAATTAATGGACACAAATCTGACATCATTAATCATAACACTCAAAAACCAGTAGGAGAACACTTTAACCTGTCTGGTCATTCAATGACAGACCTGCGGGTGGCAATTTTGCAACAGAAAAGCTTCAAAAACAGACTCCAGCGAGAAACTGCTGAGCCGGAATTGATATGCAAACTAGATACAATCAACTTAGGCTTGAATAGGGACTGGGAATGACTGAGCCATTACAAACATTTAATCTATCTCCCCTTTTAAGTATTCTCACACTTCTTATCCAACTGTCTGTACTGGGCTATCTTGATTATCACTTCAAAAGTTTTTTTTTTCTTACTTAATTGGCCTCTCAGAGTTGGTAAGACAACTCCCACCTTTTCATGCTCTCTGTATGTGTATATATATCTCCTCAATATATGTTCCATTCTATGCATCCGAAGAAGTGGGCTGTAGCCCACAAAAGCTTATGCTCAAATAAATTTGTTAGTCTCTAAGGTGCCACAAGTACTCCTGTTCTATCTTGAGTAGTTTTGTATCATCTGCAAATTTTGCCACCTCACTGTTTACCCCTTTTTCCAGATCGTTTATAAATATTGTAAATAGGACTGGGCCCAGTACAGATCCCTGGGGAACACCACTATTTACCTCTCTCCATTCTGAAAACTGACCATTTATTCCTACCCTTTGTTTCCTATCTTTTAACCAGTTACCAATCCATGAGAGGACCTTCCCTCTTATCCCATGACTGCTTATTTTACTTAAGAGCCTTTGGTGAGGGAGCTGGTCAAAGGCTTTCTGAAAATCTAAATACACTATATCCACTGGATCTCCTTTGTCCGCATGCTTGTTAAATAAGGCATAGAGAAGTTAAATGGTTTGCTCAAAATCACAAACAAGTCAGGGACAGAGCCCAGCTTGCTTGGCTCTGTGCTTTAACCACTAGACAGTATTGCCCCTCTCATTAGCTTAAAAAAAATCAAGGGTGCTATTTGCAAAATTGAACAAATAAAGTAAAATCAGTATAATTCACTCACTTCAGGCTTCTTAAGTTCCTCGGTCACAAAATTCAGGTTGTTCCATCCATCATAGGACCACAGTCCCTGATAAAATGCCACTCCAACTGGCCCAATACCTGTAGTTGTGTTTTGAAAGGCATTCTGGAAACTTTGTGTATGTCCATTGATGAGTAACACCACTCCGCCTATCACGATGACCAGCAAAACTAACAGTTTGGCCGCTGTAAATATGTTCATAATGGCTGTGGCCAGCCTCACATTGAGACAATTAATGATGGTTAAAAGCAGGATACAGCTAGCGGCTGTACACTTGACCACTACCTCAGGGGTTGAGCATCCTTGGTAAAATGGAGCAACAGCATATTTGGCAAAGCTTAAAGAGACACCTGCCACGCTGGCAGGCCTTACCACGATGATGGAAGTGTATGCGAAAAGAAAAGCAGGAAGAGAGCCAAAATTCCTTAAGATATAAATATAGTCCCCACCTGACTCTTTAATTATGGTCCCAAGCTCAGCATAAGACAGGGCTCCAAACATGACCAGCAGACCACAAGCAGCCCAGATGATGAGACTGCCTGCAGGGCTACCCATATGGTACAGCACCCACTCTGGAGACATAAAGATCCCAGACCCTATCATGGTTCCAGCAATTAACGACACGGCACTAATCAGTCCAACCTCTCGCTTCAGCCTTAAAGTCCCCATCCCTTCACTCGGATCTGCAGCCGAACTAGAAGAGTCTACTGTCCTCCTTTCCCTCATAATGGAGCTGTTAGTATATGTTGCTTCAGAGAAGATGTAAAATAGCAGGACTCAGTGTCTCAAATAAGGACTGTCTCAATCCTTAAGGTCACAGTTAATAATTACAGCAGTTAAGTTACTTCAGATATTACTGTTCAGTGATTTATAGACTGTCGAGCTATATGAACTTTTTTTGTTGCTTCCCTTTCCTTTTATTACCATTTTATGATGTGTTATAACACAGTGCTGCGTTACCTTGTTTCACCCCGGCTCAGGTACAGAGCCCCTTTTACTCCCATTGCAGGCTATGGGAATGGTCTGCCCTCAACACCCCAGAGGAGGTGCTCAGCACCTTGCAGGATTGTGTAATCCTGATTAGCTCGCAGTTTTGCATGTTATATGTCTGTGTAAATCCAAGGACAAGCTGTAGACAAGCTAAATTCCCATACAAATATGCACTTTATTCTCTGCGGCTGATTAAAAGTCACTATTCAAGCAATTTTCAGAACTGGTACCGTAGACCCTGCACACTGCTGGAACTTTGGACTTGGTTTTTCATTCCATATCAAGGAGCTGTTTAACAGGTTCTTCCCCAGAAGGCTGTTATTGCGTCTTGTTTGGAGAAGCACTGAGTTCAGTTTCGAAACCAAGGACAGAGCAAGTGAGGTGAATGTTCTGTCAAAGGCGGTCCATAGACACAATGCTCACAGTTAAGGGCAGATTCTTGCAGTGCTTGAATGGTTGAAGGGAGAAAGTGTGTGTGGGCAGCTGTCTTTTCCCTACACCCTTCTGACGGGGGCAGCTAGTGTCCCTCCCCATTCCGCATGAGCTGGTAATCTTATATATGTGGTATAGCAGCTGCTGCTCCTGCCTGTGTTCATCTTGCATTCTGGGGCCATTGTGCTTGCATCTAATAATTTCCACTGGTGCTTTGTTCCCAGAAGAGGCAAATTGTGCAGCTTCAATTTCTTGGCTTCAATGGAAATTATACCTGACTAAGGACTAGTTACACATATAAATTATTTGTTTTTAAATCTTATTCATTTCAATGTCTATGATATAGAAAAAGGCATCGATCCAGGACTCTAGACACTTAACATATGGTACAAACAGGAATAAATCCAGCAAGCTCCCCAAACCAGAGAATAACCGAAAAAATCAACCTCCCCAGCACCCCACCCAGTCATACACACAAAGAAAACCAAACTCCACCCACTCACAGGTATCACAACATTGGTTGAAATTTTTCCATCAAATTCTTTCCTCAGAAAATGCCTTTTCAGCCAAAGCAGAAATGTTTGTGAAGAATTTCCAAATAAATTTGTTAGTCTCCAAGGTACCACAAGTACTCCTCATTTTCATATAAAAAATCATTTTATCAATTAAAAATTGTTTAATTTATGTGAGGAAACCCCCACTTTCACTCACACCGTAACTCCCTTCCAGACGTAGTGATTTCCACCCCCCACCTTAAAAAAACATCTTTTGGAAAATTTCAAAACATTTTGTTTCAAAGTTTTTTGTTGAAAACCAAATATATATATTGTGACAAAGCTCTGTCCTTATCTCCATGGTCCTGCATTTCCTGGCAGATTTCACTGCCTCAGAGGCTCACTATGACCCTCCACGTAGCCCTTCTCTTTCTAGAGGCAAGGGTCAAAGACTACTGAGCCATTTTCATCATAAGCCAGCAAGGGAGGTGAGGAGAAGCTACCCTCCCTTGCACAGTCTCTGTTGTCTCCTAGTCTCAGTGATTAATCGGGGGGCGAAGGAGGGAGCCCGGGCCCACCCTCTACTCCGGGATCCAGCCCAGGGACCCTAATAGTATCAGCTATGGTAGCTGACTTTTTAGAACAGGATGTGTACAACTCCCTGGGCCACTTCCCCACAAAAGCCCGCACTTCCTCAATATCCATTTCACCCTTACCTCAGGGCCTCCTTCCTTGTGCTTGATATGGTTTGTACTGCTTAGTTGCTCCAACAGCGCGGCTTCCTCCTACAGCTCCTGACACATGCCCCCACCTGACCAACTGGGAGCCAGCCCCTGATTGGCTTCAGGTATCCCAATCAACCCAGCTGTCCTCACTGCCTTCTGGAAAGATCTTAATTGGCCCCAGTTGTCTTAATTGACCTGGAGCAGCTGCCATTTGCCTATCCTGGTAACAGGGATTTCTTTAGCCTGTGGCTAATGCATCTGTCTCCACTACTTTACTATAGCCATCTGGCCTTGCCCCGTCACAATATATATATATGTAGAAATGGAAAATACTGAACAAAATGAAAAAAAAAAAGTCTTTTGGGGGGGAAATTTTTCACAAAATACACTGACGTTTTTGACCAACTTTAATCACAGCAGCCATCAATGTGCCACTCCATCCTCAAAATTATAATGAACTCTCAGCAGCCAGGCAGATGCCTCTTTGTACAAATGATTTTAATGGAGCATGGAGCCATACAGTATGCTGTACATCCAAACAACTACTTTGTGGAACACACATTTTAGGTGAAAAGACTAAGACAAAGTACACTCCATCTTTCAGCAAGTCCAACTTAAAGAGACAGGGAGTCTAGTGGAGGTTGGGGATATCTGAAAACACTAATTAATAATCTCACTAAGCAGCAATTCTACAGTGCCTTCCATTAAGGATCTCATAGTGTTTAACTTTATGGTAGATAGAATAAGTCTCACAAAACTACCCCAGAGAGGTAAGTGTGATATTATAATCCCTGTTATACAAATAGGGATAAGAAGACACAGAGAATCAGAATTAAAGGTATTTAGGCCCCTAAAGATGCAGATGGGGGCCCAGCTCCTAATGGGAGTTAGGTGCTTAGGCACTTTTGAAAATCCAGCGAGGTACTTATCTGCATCTTTAGCTTCCTAAATATCTTTTAAAATCTGGCTTAGATAAGTTAAGTGACTTGACCAAGATTCCTACATTTGACTACTTTAGTTTGAGTCTCTCCCTGCCTCGCAAATGGAGATATTACTGCTTCCTGACCTTGCAAGACTGCTAAGGGGGTTAATTATTAATATTTGTGAATGGCATTGCAATCCTTGAATGAATAACCATTATATACATATAATAAGTATTTATCGCCCTACATTTGCATTATAGCACTAACTGAGATTGCATCTTAGATTATGTACAAAAAACAGATTCTAATCTGTCAGCCTGTTG
Source organism: Trachemys scripta elegans (assembly GCF_013100865.1). Lineage (NCBI taxonomy): Eukaryota > Metazoa > Chordata > Testudines > Emydidae > Trachemys > Trachemys scripta. Next base: position 182,481,308 of record NC_048300.1, on the reverse strand, counting down.
CACAACTAGGGTCATTCTACATTTTACCAATGATTTCTTGCAGACATAAACCTTGGCCTACTTGCAATCTTTAGTGTTCAGTTTGCCTCCTATTGCCATTGTGCACCACAGATTTGTCTAGGTACCATAGACAAAATCTTTTCTCAGCTGTATTTGTGCAAATCAGGAGTAACTCCATTGACTTCAATTAAATCAATAGCGTTAGTCCTGTTTCACACCAGTATAGTTAAAAGCAGCTTGTCACCCCAAGTGCATATCAGCAATAACCCCAATAGAGAAAAAAAAGTATTTTCAAGATTTTTACATGATTGCAGTGATTAGTCTCTTGTGAGATTATGGTAAACTCTTGTGGGCCTATTTTATGTATTAATAATACATTTAATATGTATAGTGAGAATCCCTGAGCACTTTGCAAACATTAATTAAGTCTCAAATCACCTCTATGAGGTATTTAAAATTCACTGCATAGGTGAATAAACAGAGGTAAAAATGTATTTTCCCAAAATCACACAATAAATGAGAAGCAAAGTCAAGAATCAAAACAAAACAAAAAACAAAAGCACAGGAATTCTGACTCCCAGTTCCTTGCTCTAACTGATAGACCATAATTCCTGCCTATAATAAAAATTTTTTATGTTTATTAACATTTTATTATAGTGTTTGTCACTAAATACCTCGCACTGTGCTACATTTACAACAATAGTTAAAACTATTATTTAAATTATATTTCATCTTCTAAATATTTAACTATTAAAGCCCCAGGGTTAAGATAGAGATGTATGTGTTCATGTATCCCAGGGTATGTCTACACTACGAAATTAGGTCGAATTTATAGAAGCCGGTTTTATAGCTATCGGTTTTATACAGTCGGTTGTGTGTGTCCCCACATAAAATGCTCTAAGTGCATGAAGTCGGCGGACCGCGTCCACAGTACCGAGGCTAGCGTCGACTTCCGGAGTGTTGCACTGTGGGTAGCTATCCCACAGTTCCCGCAGTCTCCGCCGCCCATTGGAATTCTGGGTTGAGATCCCAATGCCTGATGATGCAAAACAATGTCGCGGGGGGTTCTGGGTACATGTCATCAGGCCCCTCCCCCTCCTTCAGAGCAACGGCAGACAATCGATTCGCGCCTTTTTACCTGGGTTACCTGTGCAGACAACATACCACGGCAAGCATGGAGCCCGCTCAGCTCAGCTCACCGTCACCATATGTCATCTGGATGCTGGCAGACGTGGTACTGCATTGCTACACAGCAGCAGCTAATTGCCTTTTGGCAGTAGACGATGCAGTATGAGTGGTAGCCTTCATCGGCGATCTGGGTGCTGGCAGATGTGGTACTGCATTGCTACACAGCAGCAGCCCCTTGCCTTTTGGCAGTAGATGGTGTATTACGACTGGTATCCATCGTCGTCGTATTCCAGTTCAATCAGAGGCACCTGGGCAGCCATGCTTTGTCTCCTGGAGCCTCAGTCCTGCCGGCAGTTCTACTGAACCGTCTTGACGATGATGGCTAGCAGTCGTAGTACAGTATCTTCTGCCAAGCACCCAGAAGATGCCGAGGGCTATCAGTCATGCTGCACCGTCTGCTGCCAGCTTAAGATGCAAAAAATAGATGTATTCATTTGCTTCCCCCTCCCTCTGTGAAATCAATGGCCTGCTAAACCCAGGGTTTTGAGTTCAATCTTTGGGGGGGCCATTCTGTGTGACAGTTGTTTGTGTTTCTCCCTGATGCACAGCCACCTTTGTTGATTTTAATTCCCTGTACCTGTACGCCAAGTCGTCAGTCGCCCCTCCCTCCCTCCCTCCGTTTCACGCCTTTTTTCAGACCAGACGCCATAGCACTGGGATCATGGAGCCCGCTCAGATCACCGCGGCAATTATGAGCACTATGAATACCACGCGCATTGTCCTGGAGTATATGCAGAGCCAGGACATGCCAAAGCAAAACCAGGACCAGCTGAGGAGGCAATTGCAGCGCGGCGATGAGAATGATGAGGAAATTGACATGGACATAGACCTCTCACAAAGTACGGGCCCCAGCAATGTGCAAATCATGGTGTTACTGGGGCAGGTTCATGCTGTAGAATGCCGATTCTGGGCCCGGGAAACAAGCACAGACTGGTGGGACTGCACCGTGTTGCAGGTGTGGGACGATTCCCAGTGGCTGCGAAACTTTCGCATGCGTAAGGGCACTTTCATGGAACTTTGTGACTTGCTTTCCCCTGCCTGGAGGTGCCAGAATACCAGGATGAGAACAGCCCTCACAGTTGAGAAGCGAGTGGCGATAGCCCTGTAGAAGCTTGCAACGCCAGACAGCTACCGGTCAGTCGGGAATCAATTTGGAGTGGGCAAATCTACTGTGGGGGCTGCTGTGATCCAAGTTGCCAGGGCAATCAAAGACCTGGTGATATCAAGGGTAGTGACTCTGGGAAACGTGCAGGTCATAGTGGATGGCTTTGCTGCAATAGGATTCCCAAACTGTGGTGGGGTGATAAATGGAACCCATATCCCTCTCTTGGCACCGGAGCACCAAGCCACCGAGTACATAAACCGCAAGGGGTACTTTTCAATGCTGCTGCAAGCCCTGGTGGATCACAAGGGACGTTTTACCAACACGAACCTGGGATGGTCGGGAAAGGTACATTATGCTCGCGTCATCAGGTGATCTGGTCTGTTTCGAAAGCTAGAGGAAAGGACTTTCTTCCTGGACCAGAAAATAACCGTTGGGGATGTTGAAATGCCTATCGTTATCCTTGGGGACCCAGCCCACCCCTTAATGCCATGGCTCATGAAGCCGTACACAGGCAGCCTGGACAGTAGTCAGGACCTGTTCAACTATAGGCTGAGCAAGTGCTGAATGGTGGTGGAATGTGCATTTGGACGTTTAAAAGCGCGCTGGCGCAGCTTACTGACTCTGATAGACCTCAGCGAAACCAATATCCTCTTTGTTATTGCTGCTTGCTGTGCGCTCCACAATATCTGTGAGAGTAAGGGGGAGACATTTATGGCGGGGTGGGAGGTTGAGGCAAATCGCCTGGCCGCTGATTACGTGCAGCCAGACACCAGGGCGGTTAGAAGAGTACAGCAGGGCGCGGTGCACATTAGAGAAGCTTTGAAAACCAGTTTTGTGACTGGCCAGGCTACAGTGTGAAACTTCTGTTTGTTTCTTGTTGATGAACCCTCCACCCACCCCTCCGGTTCACTCTACTTCCCTGTAAACCAACCACCCCACCGTCCCCCCTTCGAGCACTGCTTGCAGAGGCAATAAAGTCATTGTTACTTCTCATTCATGCATTCTTTATTAATTCATCACACAACTAGGGGGATAATTGCCAAGGTAGCCCAGGATGGGTGGGGGAGGAGGGAAGGAAAAGGACACACTGCAGTTTAAAACTTTAACTCTTATTGAAGGCCAGCCTTCCGATGCTCGGGCAGTCATCTGGGGTGGAGTGACTGGAGGCCCCCCAACCGTGTTCTTGGGTGTCTGGGTGAGAAGGCAATGGGATTTGGGAAGGAGGGCTGTTGGTTACACAGGGGCTGTAGCGGCGGTCTCTGCTCCTGCTGTCTTTCCTGCAGCTCAACCATATGCTGGAGCATATCAGTTTGATGCTCCAGCAGCCGGAGCATCGACTCTTCCATTCTGTCTGCAAGCTGACGCCACCTATCATCTTCAGCCCGCCACTTGTTCTGTTCAGTCTGCAATTCATCCCGCCACCTCTCCTCTCGTTCATATTGTGCTTTTTTGCACTCTGACATTGACTGCCTCCACACATTCTGCTGTGCTCTTTCAGCGTGGGAGGACATCTGGAGCTCCATGAACATATCATCCTGAGTCCGCCGTTTTCTCCTTCTAATCTTCGCTAGCCTCTGTGAAGGAGAAACATTTGCAGCTGGTGGAGGAGGCGGGAGAGGTGGTTAAAAAAGACACATTTTAGAGAACAATGGATACACTCTTTCACATTAAATTTTGCTGTTCACATTACACAGCGTATGTGTTTCTGTTACAAGGTTGCATTTTTCCTCTTATATTGAGGGCCTGCCGGTTTGGTGTGAGAGATCACTCACGCAGTGCCAGGCAACAGAATTCGGCTTGCAGGCAGCCATGGTAAGCCACAGTCTTTTGGCTTTTTTAACCTTTAAAACATGTGGGAATGGTTTCAAACAGCAGCACACCCAACTACCCCCCGCTCACACTCACCCACCCAATTCTCTGGGATGATCACTTCACCCCTCCCCCCCACCTCGTGGCTAACAGCAGGGAACATTTCTGTTCAGCCGAGCAGGAACGGGCACCTCTGAATGTCCCCTTAATAAAATCACCCCATTTCAACCAGGTGACTGTGAATGATATCACTCTCCTGAGAATAACAAATAGAGATAAGGAATGGATGTTGTCTGCATGCCAGCGAACACCGGGACATACGCTGCCATGCAATGATTCCAGACTACATGCTACTGGCCTGGCATGGTAAAGTGTCCTACCATGGCGGATGGGATAAGGCAGCCCTCCCCAGAAATCTTTTGCAAAGGCTTTGGGAGTACATGAAGGAGAGCTTTCTGGAGATGTCCCTGGAGGATTTCCGCTCCATCCCCATACACGTTAACAGACTTTTCCTGTAGCTGTACTGGCCGCGATTGCCAGGGCAAATTAATCATTAAACAAGCTTGCTTTTAAACCATGTGTAATATTTACAAAGGTACCCTCACCAGAGGTCCCTTGTGTGCCCTCATGGTCTGAAAGCATGCCTTGGGTGACTTCGGGGGTTACTGGCTCCAGGTCCAGGGTGATAAACATATCCTAGCTGTTGGAAACTGGTTTCTCTGCTTCCTTGCTGTTAGCTGTCTTCCGCGTACCCCGAACCCGCTTCCCTGTTGCGTGTTTCTCCATTGACGGAGTCAAAGCACACGGTTGGGGTAGTGGTGGCTGCACCCCCTAGAATGGCATGCAGCTCTGCGTAGAAGCAGTATGTTTGCGGCTCTGCCCCAGATTTTCCGTTTGCGCCTCTCTGGCTTTGTGGTAGGCTTGCCTTAGCTCCTTAATTTTCACACGGCACTGCTGTGCGTCCCTGTTATGGCCTCTGTCCTTCATGGCCTTTGAGACCTTTTCTAATATTTTGCCATTTCGTTTACTGCTACGGAGTTCAGCTAGCACTAATTCGTCTCCCCATATGGCGAGCAGATCCCGTACCTCCCGTTCTGTCCATGCTGGAGCTCTTTTGCGATCCTGGGACTCCATCATGGTTACCTGTGCTGATGAGCTCTGCGTGGTCACCTGTGCTCTCCACACTGGGGAAACAGGAAATGAAATTCAAAAGTTCGTGGGGCTTTTCCTGTCTACCTGGTCAGTGCATCTGAGTTGAGAGTGCTGTCCAGAGCGGTCACAATGAAGCACTGTGGGATAGCTCCCGGAGGCCAATAACGTCGAATTCCGTCCACACTACCCCAAATCCGACCTGCAAAGGCTGATTGTAGCGCTAATCCCCTCATCGGAGGTGGAGTAAAGAAACCAGTTTAGAGGGCCCTTTAAGTCGAAAGAAAGGGCTTTGTCGTGTGGACGTGTCGAGGCTTAATTCGAAGTATCGCTGCTAAAGTTGACCTAAACTTGTAGTGTAGACCAGGCCTAAGGTTGGGGGGAGGCATGCAAACATACTCAGAGAATGTATTTTTTTTCCTCCTTTCTCTCAAACAATACTGTAATCCACCAACTCTTTCTTGTAAACCAGGGGTAGGCAACCTATGGCACGCGTGCCGAAGGCGGCACGCAAGCTGATTTTCAGTGGCACTCACACTGCCCGGGTCCTGGCTATTGATCTGGGGAGCTCTGCATTTTAATTTAATTTGAAATGAAGTTTCTTAAACATTTTAAAAACCTTATTTACTTTACATACAATAGTTTAGTTATATATTATATATTTATAGAAAGAGACCTAAAAACATTCAAATGTATTACTGGCACGCGAAACCTTAAATTAGAGTGAATAAATGAAGATTCGGCACAGCACTTCTGAAAGGTTGCCGACCCCTGTTGTAAACAATATAATGAAGAAAAATGGGGAGTTGCTAACTATACACATGGATTTGAATTCCATCCAAATAAATCATTCAAAATTCAGGAGAAAGGAGTTATTCACCCTCTTCACCTCCCCATTGTATTCCAGACTAGAGCTGAGCAACATTTTTCAGATGAATAATTTGATGAAAAATGCAGTTTCAGTCGAATCAAAACTATTCAGGAATTTGCCATGAATAATTTTAGCCAGACAAGGAGGTGGTGCTATATCCTCCTCCCTAGCCCATTTGGATTAGAAAACCCCAGGTTTAAATCCCCCTCCCTCCCCCCCAGGAACAGACAAATGAACTTTCCTGGTTCCTTGAAAATTTTCAGATGCAGTTTGACCCCAACCAATTCCCCAGCCCTGATTTTTTGGAACTGTCACCAAACTGAAAAATCAGTTATTCCAGACCCAGTTCAGTTGTTCCTGACCCCCTGCCTTGACCATCAGAATTTGCTTCTGATAGCTAAGTGCATCTCTGTTGTTTGAAATGTGTTTGTGAGGAATGTTTCATTGGTGATCTGTAAAGGAAAATACATTAGGGTTGCCTCCTATTTTTGCTTTTAAGAAGTATAAAGAAGGTCTAAAAGCTTTTGGAAAAATACTGTGTTCTGCTTGTTTATTTACCATAGGAATATCATGAATTTCAGTCTTTCCTGTTTTTGCTGGAAGTCTACTTGGAGCACCAGGAAACAAGAGCAGGAGTTTTCTTAGCACTTAAGAAAAATAGAATAGAATTTTTAACAAAGATCTTTCCTCCTCAAGCATTTGATTTAAATAAGTGTTAACATCAGTGAAAAGCAAAAAATCCTTGCCTTCTCAGTTACTCAGATTTCACTTTTTTAATTTGTGATAGCATCATCATGCTACTAGTTTAGCAGTTATCCACAGTCTTCCAAGTAATACATGGTATATAAAACCTGAATTTCAAGTTTAAAAAGCAAGCAGTACAAAATCTTTTGTGAAGGTGGGTTGGGAAACCTTTTAGGTCTTATTACCACAGAAAAGAGCTCAAACTCATTTATTTTCCTTTGTAGATTATCTTTCAAGCAGAAAGGTAGATGACCACAAAGTTGTAAGGAAGTTTCTCAATAAAAAAAAATACAATTGATGTTCCCCTAATATCCAACTTGCTAGTATTTCCCAAGCAGGAAATTGATACATGCTGAATGTTCTTTCTGCGATACCTAAGGCTACCATAAAGCCTCACAGGTGAACGAACTGAAGTTCTAACAAGAATGAATGGCTTCATGATCTGCAACAGGTAGTCTTTTGTTCTTCTTACTGAAGGTTTGTTTTCAGAGAATAAAACTGTAGACAAATCTTGTGGCACAAGGATGTGTTTTAAATGAATTTATTAATATTTGTAAAGTGCTTGGAGAACCTTAGAAGAAAGGCAGTATAGTAGTGCTCATTATTATTTTCAGTGTCTATGCTATAGTGCTGATGTACTATAAATAATTAAGTAGTAAGTATATATATATATATAAAACCTAGTTACTGAATGTGTGCAGTTTTCTCCAGGTATTGATACAACATTTGACTGCACGCATTCAGTAACTCACTTCTAAGACTCAGCGATGTATTCAAATTATTCTCTCTGAAGTCTTAAGTGGAGAGACAGCCTTGTCACTTCTTTTGAAGTGCTAACTTCTCATCTCCTGATTTGCGTAGGAGACTTAAGTGTGGTTAAATGAAAAACCTTTTTTCTCTTGAAATAACTTAGAAAAGGTTGAAAAAGAGGTTATGTCCATGTTTTTAAATTTTTTACTCCACATATGACCGACTGAATTAAAAAAAAAATATTTTTTAAATTTGAGCCAGTCAATGAGGTTTCTGTAAGAGCTCTAAGGCTGGGATACATAAAAGGAACTTAAGTATTGCAATGCTGACCATTGCGACACCTAGAAAAATCACAGGAACAGCTGTGATACACACATCTGAGTTATGTACCAAGGCTCTCTATACAGTGAATGGGAAGTCTTAGAATGTAATCCACAAAACTCAGCATGCTACTTGTGGAGCAGTCTAAAATAGTCAGTGGAAGATGCTGACAACAGGGGTGTGTCCTAAACCCAGTGGCAGCTCCAGGCACCAGTGCTCCAAGCGTGTGCCTGGCACGGCAAGCCGCGGGAGGCAGTCAGGTGGCCTTCGGCACCATGCCTATGCGAGGTCCACCGGTCCCGCGGCTTCTGCGGCAATTCAGCAGCGGGTATGCTGAAGCCGCGGGACTGGCGGACCTCCCACAGGCATGCTGCTGAATCCACGGGACCGGGGACCTCCTGCAGGCATGCCGCCGAAGGCCACCTGACTGCTGTGCTTAGGGCAGCAAAAAAGCTAGAGCCGCCCCTGCCTAAACCCCACTCTTTTCATGGAGATAGGCATCTATCTGTTTAGCAATCCATGAACTGGAACCCCTCTCCTGGAGTCACACAGCTTAGGCACCTAAGTAGTTTCTGATAGGAATGTGTTTGGCATCTGCCTTACTCCACAAATAAAGCTGGAGAAGGAAGTAGTGGTGCCCTGACACCTTATAACTGCTAGCCCAGTAGTTAGAGCACTCAAGTGGGATGTGGAGGTTCAATCCCCCTTTTGCCTTAGGTGGAAGAGAGGATTTGAACAGAGTCTCTCACCTCTCAGATGAGTGTTGTGTGAAGCAAAGAGATTCTTTTCCCCAAGAATCAGGCAGGCACAGACAATACTGAAGGGGGTTTATTTACGGTACCGGGAAGACTGACAGCTTCAAAGGTGTGGGATTGCAGTGACCAATTATATACCTTTCTTTTATCACTTCATTTGCGTTTATTTTGTTCTTACAGAGACAAACATTGTTTCAGAGACAGAACGCACTTAACATGACAGTGACAGGACCAGAAGATATGTAATCAAAACAGTTTGATGCATCAATTATTCATAATTACTTTAAGACTACCTTAAGGGTGGGGGCGAGTGTTTACAGATATCCGGAGGGCTGTGAAGGGAGGTTTTGTTCTGTTCTAAGAGCCAAGTTACTGGGTGGACGTTTGACTATATAAGTTTATCAAGTGTTTACAGTTGTCAGTGTCCTTGGGCTTCCGGTGTTCCTGCTTGTTAGTTATGTGGGTTTTTGTTTCAGTTGCTAATTGAATTTTAACTCTTGTCTAACAGTTGTAACTACTGAGCTCTGGGATAGTTTGATGTGGCCCCCTCCGTCTCTCCTGCTGAAGCTGTTCCACTGTGGATAAATAATGAACAAGTGATTGGAGCAGGGGGGGCTGGACCCTGTCTCCCCCATTAGGGAGAGAGAGAGTAAGGCAGGGAAACTGCTCTGTATCCTCATGGTTAGGACACTCACCTAAGATGGGAGACCCAGAGTCCAGTCTCCCTCCTCCAACTGCTCTTTATTTTTAAAAAGAGGAACAGCTTCAGCAGGAAAGACTGAGGGCTGGTCTCCACTGGGGGTTGGGGGGGGGAAATCGATCTAAGATATTCACGTAGCTGAAGTTGCGTGAATAGCGTAGCTGAAGTCGACGTATCTTAGATAGACTTGCCTCCCGTCCTCACAGCGCAGGATCGATGGCTGCGGCTCCCCCATCGACTCCACTTCTGCCTCTCGCCCTGGTGGAATTCCGGAGTCGACGGAGAGTGTGTTCGGGGATCGATTTATTGCATCTAGATGAGATGCAATAAATCAGTCCAATAGATGGATTGCTACCCCCCGATCCTGTGCGTAGTGAAGACGTACCCTGAGAGAGCCCCACATCAGAATATCCTGTAGCTCAGTGATTAGCACACTGGTATAAGACTCTGTTCAAATCCTCTCTCTCAGACATGGGGGGAATTGAACCTGGGTCTCCCCCATCCCAAGTGAGTGCTCTAACCACTTGCCCAAAAGTTACATAATAGGTACTACCTGCTGCTGCCACTGCTGCAATTGCAGGCACCCAACTACCTTGTGGCTCAGAGCCTAAGTAACAAAGACTCATAAGCTGGTATCTAAATAGCCTTTTCTAGTGCCTAGAGACAGGTCTATTTCCATTCCCATGATAATTGATACCAACACTAATTCCCTCTCTCCTAACTCATCAGGACATCTAGCAATGTCTAAGAATTTGGGGACTGATTCTCTACTCTTTACACCTGGATGAGTCATTTACACCTTTTTTAAGTAGATGTAAATGCAAACGCTCTCAGTTATTTGCATGTCTACACCCACTGTTCCAGGTTTAAATGACTCCTTGAGATATGAAGCAATGGAAAGACAGGCTCATTAAGTTTGTGTCTAATGTATTATCCAAAGCACTATTCACATACTTAGCCAAAAACTAACTTTTTTATGAGCTATATAAAGCGTGGTTTCATCACTGTTCTCCCTAAAAAGGTTTGCGAGCAGAAGAGGTCAGAGTACCCTTTTCCTCTTGTGATTAGTAGGATCTTGTGAAACTCTTAGCAGAGCTGGCATTTAATAAATCCAGTATCTTAACAACTCACTGGCAGAAGTGCTGGAACAATTTGTATACTGGGGGTGCTGACAGCCTTTGAACCAAACTGTAAACCCTGTATATGATGTAAACCACTTCAAAACAGGGGGTGCAGTAGCACCCCTAGTTCAGCACCTATGCCCACTGATATTTGTTTTTGTCTTTGACATTTCAAACTCTGAGATCCAACTTGCTGTTGCCATCTGCTGGCCTATAAATAGGAAAACAAGTGTCCTGTAGCTCTTCAGTATTGTTCTAAACTTCCTTTTGCTGTTTTTATGGGTTTGAAAACTGTTGAAAATTTAAATTTACTTAACATTTTTAATGTGTTAAAACTTAAGGTAAAAACTAAGAATCATAAATCTGCATGACACACAAAAAACCCCAAAGCTAAATAGAAACTAAATAGTTCCACTGGAGGCATGATATGCCTGTGTAATATGTATACTTTATTTACAATAGCATCTCAGGGTATCAATCAAAAATTAGTGTCCTACCTGCTGGGCACTTATTAAAATGATAGCTTCTGCCTTAAAGATCTGATATATTGATCTTTTGTTGGGAGTAAAGGGGGTTGATTCATGCTACTTTCACTGAGGATTGTGCGCCTTTCTAAGAAACTTGAGCCAGTTTATGGGGTGGGGTGTAAACCTTGTGAAATCCATACAAATAAGTGGAAATGTTGAGATTTCAGAGGCATTTGGCATTGAGTTTTCGGTTCTAATCTCAAATGAAAACAGGTTATTTATGCTGAGTAGTGCTAGCAGGTGGATCTTAGCTTCATTCAGGATATAAGAAGAGATGACTTTTTTTTAAGGCAGAAGGAAATAATGGCTGCAGTAGATGAGGTCCTGGAGAGTAAAGCCAAGGAACAACCAAGTTGGTGGAGTAAATTTAGATTATTGTTAAACAAGAACAAAAACAGACAAAGGCAAACCCCAGAAAGCAGGATGTTGTAAGTTTGGACAACATCTGGTGTGTGTAAACTGTATTTAGACCAGGCTGAGAAATCCATCTACTTACACACTAGTAACAAGTGCTGAACTTTCTTCAATTTCTTTTCATGATGCAGCATTTTCTGGTCTAGACATTCTCAAACTGTCATGAACAAGTTTCAGTGAGGTTCTGACCACCCAACCTTTATTCCCCTTTTAAAATATAGCAAAACACAAAATGTCCAATTAGTTTTTGGAATGTATTAGGCACAAATTTTTTATTCAAAAGGTAGAAGTAGTAACCAGAGGGACAGTCATTTTAGACTTGATTCTGATTAACAGGGAGAAATTGGTTGCAAATCTGAAGGTTGAAAGCAATTTGGGTGAAAGGGATCATGAAACAATTCCTTTGAATCACAAAATGTAACGAAGGAGTGAGAGTAGCAGAATAAAGAAAATGGACTTCAAAAAAAACAAACTTTTACAAACTCTGAGAACTGTTAGGTAAGGTCCCACTGGAAGAAAATCTAAAGATAAATAGAGTTCAAGAGAGATGGTAGTTTTTCAGAGACAATGTTAAAGATGCAACAGCACACTATCCTGATGCTAAAGAAAGATCGGAAGAATAATATGAGGGCAATATGACTCTACCAGGAGCTCTTTAATGACCTGAAAATCAAAAAGGAATCCTACAAAAAATGGAAAAATGAACAAATTTCTAAGGATGAACAACAAAAGAATAGCACAAGCATGTAGGTACAAAATCAGAAAGGCTACAGCTCAGAATGAGTTACACCAAGCAAGGGTTATGAAAGACAACAAGAAGAGGTTCTATAAATACATGAGGAGCAAAAGATGGATGAGGGAAAGTATAGGTCCACTACTTAGAAGGGAAGGAGAGCTAATAATGGACAACATCAAGAAGGCTAAGATATTAATGCCTATTTTGTTTGTCTTTACTAAAAAGGTTAATTGTGACCAGGTGCTTAACACAATGACTATTAACAATAAGGGGGAAGGAACATTAACTGGAATAAGAAAAGACTTGGTTAAAGAACATTTAGATAAATTAGATGTATTCAAGTCAGCAGGGCCTAACAAAATTCATTCTAGGTTACCTTACTCGTCTCGTCTGGGGTAGAATGGAGAGCGATCTGCTGTCGATCTGACGGGTCTTCACTAGACCTGCTAAATCGACCACTGGTGGATCAATCTCAGAGCGTTGATCCCGGCTGTAGTGTAGATGTAGCCTTAGGCACAGGCTTTTCTTTATTTATGTGAATAGTCTAAGGGTATGTATACACTAAGAAATTAGGTCGAATTTATTTAAGTCGATGTTTAGTCTCAGATTTAACAAAGTCGATGCTGTATGTCCCCACTATGTACATTCCGTCAGAGCACATCCTCACTATCATGGCTAGCATCGACTCATGGAGTGATACACTGTGGGCAGCTATCCCACAGTTCCTGCTGCCGATTGGAATTCTGGGTTAGGCTCCCAATGCCTGATGGGACAAAAACATTGTTGCGGGTTGTTTTGGGTACATGTCGTCAGCCTCCCATAATGCATTTGCCTCCTTCCTCCCTCCATCCCTGAAAGCAACAGCAAACAATCATTTTCGTGCCTAAGCCTGGGTAACCTGTGCAGACACCATAGCATGGCAAGCATGGACCCTACTCAGCTGTACACTGTTGTGAACATCTGCAAACACCTCGCGCATTGTCCTGCTGTATTTGCAGAGCCTAGCCAAGAGCTGTTGCATGGAAGAATGTGATGCTACACAAATAGTCATGCTGGAAGCCATGGAATGGAGCAATTTGCACATACTGGTGGCGGCAGCCGGGCTTGTTGACATGGTGGAACACTGCTCCTGGGCCCAGGAAACATGCAGACTGCGTAGTTATGTAGGTATGGGATGAGGAGCAGTGGCTGCATAACTTTTGAATGCGTAAGGCCACTTTCATGGAACTTTGCGAATTGCTTTCCCCAGCCCTGAAGCACAGAAATACCAAAATGAGACCTGCTCTGACAGTTGAGAAATGAGTGGCGATAGCCCTATGGAAGCTTGCAGTGCTAGATTGCTATAAGTCAGTCAGGAATCACTTTGGAGTGGGTAAATCTACCGTGGGGACTGCTGTGATCCAAGTAGCCAGGGCAATCAATTCACTTCTGCTAAGAATGGTAGTGACTCTAGGAAACATGCAGGACATAGTGGATGGCTTTTCCATGATGGGGTTCCCTAACTGTGGTGGGGCAATAGACAGAACACACGTCTCTATATTGGCACCAGACCACCCTGCCAAAGAGTACATAAACCACAAGGGGTACTTCTCAGTGTTGCAAGCGCTAGTGGATCACAAGAGCCGTTTCACTGACATCAACATGGGATAGTCGGGAAAGGTACATGACGCACACATCTTTAGGAACTCCGGTCTCTTCAGAAAGCTGCAAGAAGGAACTTTCTTCCAAGACCAGAAAATTACCGTTGGTGACATTGAAATGCCAATAGTTATCCTTGGACACCCAGCCTACCCCTTGCTCCCATGGCTCATGAAGCCGTACACAGGCAGCCTGGACAGCAGTAAGGAGCAGTTCAACCATAGGCTGAGCAAGTGCAGAATGGTGGTAGAATGTGCCTTTGAACGTTTAAAGGGGCGCTGGTACAGTTTACTCACTAGGTTAAACCTCGGCAAAAGAAATATTCCCATTTTTGTTGCTGCTTGCTGTGTGCTCCATAATATCTGTGAAAGTAAGGGGGAAAAGTTTCTGGCAGGGTGGGGGGGTTGAGGTATATCGCCTGGCTGCCAATTATGAGCAGCCAGACACCAGGGCAATAAGAAGAGCACATTGACAAACACTGCGTCTGAGAGGCTTTGAAAACCAGTTTAATGAATGACCCAACACTGATGTGACAGTTGTGTGTTGTTCCTTACCAAGTTGCCCCCTTTTTTGCATGTACGGCCCTGTAAACTAAACCCCCACCATGGTTTAGTTTACAGTGAATAAAGATCCTCTTGTCCTCAATCCATGCATTTTTATTATGCTAAATGCTGAAGAGAGACATCAATGAATAGCAAAGATATCAGGTCCTTAGACCCAGGTTAACACAGGGGGGAAGGGGCAAGGACATGTAGCTTATTACAATTGCACTGTCTAGCAATCAAAGCTGTGGAAATGAGAGCCTTCTGCTCCATGAACCATCCAATGTTGTTGAGTTCAAGGGATAATGGAGCTTTCCTCCCTCCCTGCCCCCTGCATTCTAGGATGTCTGGGAGAGGAGGATATGGAACTTGGTGAGGAGGGCAGCTGATTCATCATTGGGTGCAGTGAGACTAAGGTCTAGCTGCCTTTCCTGCACCTCAACATGTCTGTTTGCTCCCCCATAAGCCACAACATCTCCTCTTGCGTGTTACACTCTTGTTCCCTTCATGCTTTCCTGCCCTCTTGGTCTTGGCATGTGCTCTCTGACAGTGTAAGCCTCCATTCAGCTGGACTCTGTCAGTCTTGGAGGAATGCATCAAATCACAGAACATGCCTTTGCTAATCTGGGACAGCCTTTGTGCTGGGGTGGAGGAAGCACCCATAGACAAGATTGCAGCTGTAAGGGAAAAAAAACACTACAAGGGTAGCCTTACAGAACATACATTGTTGAAAACAGAAGGTTAACTTGCAATGAAATACATTCCCTGAGGTACATGGCCACATTGTCTTTTAAAAGAAGCACCTACCAGTAAGGTACAACACACGGCAGAGGACTGGGCAGCAGATTTCGGTTTGCAGGCAGGCATGGTAAGCACACAAGAAAAGGTAGGAGGTGTCAGGGCACACCCAGGGACATTTTTTGGTGGGGCAACTCTTGGCACATAAACAGGCTTGTAGTGCGATTACAAGTGTGCACTCACCAGAGGTGCCTTCCCTGCCATCACAGTCCCGCAACAATAGGCCCTGGGAGGGGATTGGCTCCAGAGTTAGGAAAAGGTCCTGGTTATTGGAGAGAATGGATTCTCCACTTGCCTGCTGCACATTCTCCTCCTCTTCCTCATCAACAATGTCCTCCTCATTGTTGCCCCTGGGAGGTATCCACAGAGTGTTGGGGTACTGGTGTGGTCCCGGCCTAGAATCGCATACAGCTGCTCATAGAAGCAGCATATCTGTGGCTCAGAACCAGAGCAACTGCTCGCCTCCCTTGTCTTCTGGCGCACTTGCCTGAGCTCCTTATTTTCATGCAGCACTGCTGTGTGTGTTTGGTGTAGCCTTTGTCCCCTATGCCCTGTGTGATTTTGGCATAGATGTCAGCGTTTCTTCTGCTGGTTCGGAGTTCTGCCTGCACAGACTCTTCTCCCCACACAGCAATCAGATCCAGTGTCTCCTGTATACCGCATGCTGGAGTGCCTTTGCGGCCCTGGGCAGGCATGGTCAGCTGTGCCGGTGAGCTCTCCATGCTGATCAAACAGGAAATGAAATTCAGAAGTTCCTGGGGCTTTTCCTGTGTACCTTGCTGAAGTGCAGAGGAGTTGAAAGTGCTGTCCAGAATGGTCACATTGGAGCACTCTGGGACACCTCCCGGAGGCCAATCCCATTGAATTACACTGTGTCCCATTGTGTCTACCCTACCCCTAATTCAACCCAGGAAGGTTGACTCTAGCGGTACATCTCTCACCGAGGTGGAGTACAGGCATCGATTTTAGAAGCTCTTTAGGTCAGTGGAAAGGGCTCAGTAGTGTAGACACGCACATTATAAATTCGACCTAACGCGGCTTGTGTAGACCAGGCCTTATTGAAGTCAATGGGACTTCTCATATGCATAAAGTTAAGCACTGCATAAGTCTTTGCAGGATCAGAGCCTTCCATTGTAAGCTTCTTGGAAAAGGGAGGGAAGCTTTAATCTGGTTTGTATGCCCCCAAGCAGATGACACTTGAGTATTTTCCCTTTCATCACTTCCATCAGTTAGTAAACAATAGGTTGCAAAACAATACATTGATGGCAGAGACAAATGCTATTATCAAAATGGTTATATTCATTACCTAGGCTATTTCTTTGAACTTCCAGTGCTTTAATAGAGACTAAGATAAGAATACTTATCTACTTATTATTCTTGTTTTTTATACAATATGCACAAGAATCAAATTGAAACTAATCTTATTTACAGCTTCAGCTATACTGTGTACTAGGTGCACTACGTGATTTTGATGGTGTACATTCATCTTGAAGAGCTCCTGCATTAACGATTCACTAACTGAATCAGAGAAAATTATAGTCCTACTGAGACATCTATTATCTAAAAAAAGACAAGATTATAGTTGCTCAACTGTGAACAAGATGGAATCATCTGAGGCCAAGCAACACGAAATCTGAAAGCCAGCTGTTATCCCTGCTTTGGGGCCGCATTCGCATACACAAAATGATATCATTAGCTACTCACACTCTATTACAATGAATAGTCTCTGACTGTTGTGATGCTGAGGTATGTTTATTATGTATATCTATTTATATCACAGGCTATTAAGGGGAACGAAGTGACTCAGGAACAAAAGTTGGCCTACTAGGGAAATCACTGTTCCTGGTTCAGTCCTCAGTCTAGACCTGCTATGCTCTGACTACTGCAAAGGATATTTATTTGTGTTAACGTCATTGGTGACATTGCTTAGGTTAGGGTTGTACACTTGACACACTGATCTTTCACTTAAAAGTTTTGCAGAACAGCGTTATCCTGCCTGCTTATTCAAAAACAGAATGTTTAGGGGGCAGTGGCCAGCTAATTAAACCTTACAGCAGCCTGTACATTTAAAAAAAAGTTAATTATTATCAAACACATGACTACTCTGACAGCATTGTCATTTAGTTGTGACTCTTATGGGTTCTACATATAAACATTGTATTTGTTATCCCTTTTGACCCAAGCCGCTAGCAAAAATTTGGAGTCTTGTAGGGTCTTCCAGTGAGGAGGAGAAACTGATGGAGTATAGTACCTTTTGATGCAATCTTGTTTATTTACAAAGAATACAAAGTTCTGTTTCTCTGAACACAGACAAAAGGAACCAAAATAAGGGGAGATATTTTCTTTGCTCACAGATATTTTCTTTGCTCTTCTTTCAGCCAGCAACCCTAAAAAGCTTTCTAGGCTTTTCTCAGGGTTGTGCTACCAGCTGCTTGTTCAGGCTGTGACTTTCTGTTCCTTCTATCTCTCTCCTGCTTCTCACCCACACTCAGGCATGCCCTTACCCAAACAATGCTCAGCCAAAACTCCTCTTCCCACATGGTTCAAATTCCTGAGTGGACTCACATATGCCTGTGTTTTAGGTGGGAGGTTGTAACATGAAGGGCAGTGGTTACACCTCACCCATAACAACAAGGTGTAACCCAGCCCCTATTTATTTATTTTATTTGTATTATTTTACCAGTGTGCCTAGGAGTCTCAGGGCAGGTCTACACTACCCGCCTGAATTGGCGGGTAGAAATCGATCCCTCGGGGATTGAATTATCGCATCTCATTGGGATGCGACAATCGATCCCCGAATCGACGCTTCTACTCCACCAGCGGAGGTAGGAGTAAGCACCGTCGACGAGGGAGCCGCGGAAGTCGATTTGCCGCCGTCCTCACAGCGGGGTAAGTCGGCTCCGATATGTCGAATTCGGCTACGCTGTTTGTGTAGCCGAATTTGCTTATCTTAAATTGACACCTCCCTCCCCCCCCCGTAGTGAGGACGTAGCCCTAGTCATGGACCAGGACCCCATTGTGGTAGGCACTGTACAAACACAGAACAAAAGGACAGCTCCTGCTCGAAGGAGCTTACAATCTAAAAATAAGACAAGAGATGATAGATAGACACAGATAGGGGAGCACAAGGAAACAGTGAGCAATATTGATCTTCATGATAGGCTATGGTCTCAGCACACCAGCAGCTTAACCATTGTCATGTTTTTTATGGGCATCATGGCAAGGAGATTTTTAAGGAGAGATTTGAAGGAGGAGAATACATTAGTTTTGCAGATGTCTTTATGGGGGGCTCCTTCCAAGTATGAGGGGTAGAATGGGAGATAACACAAATATGTTTCTTTGAAAATTTAACAAGTGAGCAATGGAGGCTGGTATCAAGAGCCAATTGGAAGCCCTTTTGACAGTAGATGAGAAATTATAGGTAGGGTAAATATAGGCTGTGAAGGGCATTTAAAGTGAAGACCAGTAATTGATGCAAGAGAGAAGAGGCAGTGACAGAAAGGTTATAAAAAGAGGGGTGACTTGACCCAAGTGAAAGGCTATGAAAATGATCTTTTCAGCAGCATTCTGAATGGATATGAGCAGAGCAGGGTTGCATTTGTTAAGTGCAGAGAGAAGCATGTTGTAATCAAGACATGAGATAATGAAAGCTGTGTGAATCGATACGAAAGGTGGTATTTTAGAGATGCTATGCAGAAAGAATCTGCAAGATTTTGACATAGCCTGATGTGACTACCTAGAGAGGTCTGAACTGAGGAGGATGCCCAGGTTAACACACAACCATCACCCACCCTGATAATGATGATAAACAGGCGCCATTTGTGTAGTACCTGTTATATGTTGCATTCAGCTGCAGGTCCAACATATGAAATACTAATTGACTATTCCTACAGCTATGTGTTTTGTTGATGATGCGGATACACAGTGAGAGGACCGAATAAAGTAAAACCAGGTTGATGTGTGATTCATAAGAATCCCCTGGAGAGTGCTTGGGAAAGCATTATCAATTATTAATGCTTTAACATTTATATCCTAACATTTTTATTAAGTAGCTCAAAAATGGATTAATATCAATTAAACTATTAAGTACTTCTAAGTTTCCCTTCAGCACAAAACGAGGAGTGGCTCTCTCTTTTTTGGTAGTGTGAGCCAAAAGTTTGAATGATAGTCTTAATGTGATAATTAGTTCCTACTTTATTTTAATTGCCATAGTTTTATTTTTCAAACTAATTTGTTAATCGATTGCATTTATACATTTTTCTTCTGTGTTTTTCTTCATCCTCCAATACAAAGGACCAGACAGACCAGGTAGAGATAACATATTTCTGAAGCTTATGCTGATAAAAAAATGCTTAGCATTTACAGGATGTAGCACTTCAAAGCATTTTACAAGCATTAGATAATCCTCACAAACACTATTGTGCAGTAGGAAAGTGGTATTTTCCCCATTTTACAAATGAAGAAACTGAAGGAGAGGTTAGCAGAATATTTTTTAAGTGATGTAGAGAGTTTGCCAGGGCTCGACCCTCTCTGGGGCGGCAGGGAGCCACACCGGCTCACTACCCACCAGTGACCTTGGGAAATTCGTCCGGCCGTGGGGTCTACCTCGGCAGCTCTTGCTGTAACCAGAAGAGCACGGTAAACCCGACCCTGCTCAGGGCGGGAATAATGCGAAGTCCGGAGCTCAGGCCCTCAGACAGGGCTGAGCAACAATAGTACACGTTTTTTAAGCCCAGGCCCTAGGTTAGGGCGGGGCAACAATAGCAGGCCCCAAGCCTCAAAAGGCCTGGGAGAGGGGGAGACTGCCACCCACGGGTTGGGTGGCAGGGGGGACGCAGGCCCTCCCACTCCACTGCGTCCCAGCCCAGGGCCCTAGCAGCAGCAGCAGACCCGCTGCTTAGGGTTACCATACGTCTGGCTTTCCCCGGACATGTCCGGCTTTTTGGTGCTCAAATCCCCGTCCGGGGGGGAATTTCCAAAAAGCCGGACATGTCCGGGGAAATAGGGAGGCATAAGTCAGGGTCCGCCCAGCCCCAGCATGATCCACCGGGTCCACAGCACAGCCCAGCCACCCTGGCTACATTGGAGCGAGCGCGGGTTGGGGCGGGGGGGGAGGGGGAAGAGCTCAGGCTTCCCTCACAGGCAGGAACCCCTGGCTGCTGGGGGACCCTTCCTGTGGCCCCATTGCCCCGCATGGCTCAGAACCCAGCACCTCAGGAGCTGTTTCTGGCGGGGACAACAGGCCGGGGAACACGCTCAGCGGCGGCAGGAAGGAGGCTGCAGGGACCCGCACCGCCCCAGTTGCCGCTGAGCATCTGAAGTCCCCCAAAGGCAGAGGCTGCCAGGTGAGCAGGGCAAGTGGGGAGCAGGGGTCTCAGAGGCTGCAGGGGGGCACACAGGGAAGCACTTAGCAACCCCCAATCAAGATCAGAGTGGGAGGGAGAAGGGGAATGCAGGGTGCTCAGAGGAGGGGGCAGAGACTTTGGGGAAGGGGCAGGGCCAGGGCCCCTGTGGAGTGTCCTCTTTTTCAGTGCTGAAATACAATAACCCTACCACTGCTGTCAGTGGGGATCCTGGTCACAACACACTGACATAGGCTCTGGCAGTGCTGCAGCCAGACTGGGGTTGGCTGCCACCAGCCTACTTCCACACTCCCCCTTGGGGCCTACCTGGGTCCTGATGTCAGGATCCAGGACCACAGACTTCTCCAGATAGCGGGCGCCAGGCAGGCCCGGCGGCTCCTCCGGATAGCAGGTGCAGGTGGCTGCCCTGGGCTACAAAGTTTTCCCAGCCATAAGCTAGGCTGGAGACATCTAGTCTCTCCAGAAGCTGGGGCCTTACTGAGCTCTGAAGGCGAGCCTTTATACTTCTGGGTCGCTGCCTGACCCTCTGGGGGGCGGGCTCTGGGCTCCCTAGCTCCGCCCACTACGGCCTCCGGATGGGCTCTTCCCCCTCCGGGGCAGCTTGCGCCCGCCCACCTCCAGTTGTTTCCAATAAAGCTCACTACAGTGATCATTAATTTTAGATGCTCAATTTGAGATGCTGAGGGCCTGATTTTTCAGAGGTTCTGTACTTCAGCCATAGTTCTCAAATCCTTTCAAAATCTGAGAACTGCCTGTAACTTACGCATGTTTGCCTACGGCCCCCAAGAGCTGTTTTCTCTCCTGGAAATGGCCAGAGTGCAGCTGTGCTTCTACCATGCTACCTTTCCCCTAGCTACGTCTCCCTGCTCTGAGGGTAGTGCTTGGAAACCACGGCATTGGTTCTATGCCACCCTCAGCTGGGAAATCCCCATATAGCTGGTTAAACTGGCTTTACAGCACTTGGCATCAGTAATAAAGTGGCATTTGGACTGGGAATTGGGGCCACTGGTAGTCACGTGAGTAATAGTTGAAAGAGTGGATGTGTTGACATCCAACATTGGACTATCAATATGTTTTCAGTGCTTAAACAGGTTTCAGCTTTGTCAGGGGTTGGAACTTCTCTGTTTTTTACTAGATTTTTGTAAAATGCTGTATGTGTAGCTATAAAAGTGAGGGTTTTTTCCTATATATTACATCTTTAAATTTCGAAGAACTCTCCCAGTTTGCTGCAGCTGATTATAGAATAGGCACACATTTTATTCTTTCATGGAGGCTGTACTCATTGTTCCTTTTTTATCTAAAAGTAATTAGTTTTAGACTGAAAATAGTACTTGTTCAATGTGCATGGAAAAAATATTGTAAATATCAGTGAATCTTCTATTTACTGATGTTTTGGTTAGATGGTCGATTTGATATATGGATCACATCTGTGTGTATCATGCTGCTTGAGATTATGGTGACCAGACAGCAAATGTAAAAAATTGGGACAGGGGGGTGGGGGGTAATAGGAGTCTAAATAAGAAAAAGACTCCAAAATCGGGTCTGTCCCTATAAAATCAGGACATCTGGTCACCCTACTTGAGATGATGACCTGGTAGTGAGGTGAAATCAATTTTTCTTATGAAACCATAAATTCAGAATGATTTGAGGATTGATCCATCAAAGCTGGTTTAGTAGGGTTACCATATTTAAAAAATAAAAAAAGAGGACACTCCATGGGGCCCTGACCCCGCCCCTTTCCCCACCCCTGGCCCCGCCCCTTCCCCAAAGTCCCTGCCCTAACTCTGCCCCCTCCCCTGAGCACCCCGCATTCCCCCTCCTCCCTCCCAGCCACGCGAAAAGGGGTGCCTGAGCGCTACTGGCTTCACGGTTTGCCGGGCAGCCCCCAGACCCTGCGCCCCTGGCCGGCGCTTCCCCAGCGCAACTGGAGCCTGGGAGGGGGCT